>NC_080162.1:170740150-170760603 GCF_950295315.1 Erinaceus europaeus | reverse complement strand
AGTACCTTCTCAGTGGCATTCTTGTCCTATTCTTTTTTTTTTTTTTTGGTTCTTTTTTTTGGTTTTTGTTTTTCTGTTTTTTCTTTTTTTTTTTTTTTCCACTTCTTTGATTATTGTTTATATTTGGGAAAACTGAAGGAGCATGGTTTTGAGCCTTTTCCTGAATCCAAGTTTTTCTAGCATGCGATGGTTCTGTAGACAAGGCGCTGTGTCTGGGAGTCCGAGGCCACCCTGCCCGCTGGGAGCGACTCCCAAGTCCAGCAAAATATGCAACTGGTTTTATGGCAAAAGCAATGTGAAGTATGGTACTACTTTTTTTTTTTTTGCATTGTAAAAATAAAAAGCATGTTTCTAATCTTTTTTTCATTTTTTGGGCATACTCTTTTTTCTGATACGATTTTTCTTTAGGTCAGTGTTTACAAGTTTGTGGTTTTGCAATGATGGTACAAACCACTGAGCAAATACATTAATTTTCTATTTTTGTGCTCTTTTTGGAAGCCGGTGAGAACAAATTCGTTTTTTCCCCTCTGCTTTTAATACCCATTGATAACATGAAACTTTTCTTGCAGCTGGTTACTGGGATTATTTTTAAGCAGAAATACTTTTTTTCTCCTTTAAATTAACTATGACTTTTACACATTTGACTTTTTTTGAAAAAAAAAAAAACCGAGATGATTTTACGATAGATATCCTGATATCTATATCTATATTATCCCTTCTTCCTCCCCTTCTCCTCCCCGTAAATCAATTTTCAAATGATGGCAGTGGAAGGTTTTTCTGGAGGAAAAAAATAATGAAGTGCGGTTTGGTTTCCTTGTCAACGGAGGATGAAGTGCACAACTGAGCAGCTCACAGAGAGCAGGTACTTGGTCCCCTTGGAGGTGTTTCCCGGGTTTGCAATGGCAGCACTGTCCTGGCCAAGAAATGTGTGCCTGTGTCTATGTGTGTGTGTGCGTGTGCGTGTGTGTGTGCGCGCGCGCGTGTCTCCGGGCAGTGTCCGAGACCATGGTGGGGAAAACCGCGCTGAGAATCAGAGAAAACCAGTCTTTTTTTTTTTTTTTTTTTCCTTGTTTGGATGTGCGCAAAATACAACTAGTTTGCTTCCTAGTTTGCGCCCAGGTGGTCTCCCTGACTGGCGACATTTGCACCGCGGGCGGCATCATCCAGGGACGCGGCAGCCCGCGGGCCCTGTAAATTCTCCAAGGGCCACTTGCAGAGCAGGATGGGCGAGGGCCCAGAGATTGCGGCGCTGGCAGCCGGGCGGCCCCTCGGAGCGCGGGGAGATGGGTTGAGTAGCGGCTAGGCAGCATCTTCTGGAGTGGCTGGCTCTTAGCCATGTGGGCTGGAGCTGGAGGCAGATCCCTTAAGATGATACCAACCCCCCCAAAGCCCACCCCCAGTCAATTCCTCCTCTTCTCTGAAAAGTAAACAACGCAGAAGCTCTTTCCCAACCCATTTTGCTTGTTCCATGGGTTGTGTTATCTTAGTAGCTTGGTCTTTGGATCTTTTCCCTCTCTGTGTTGCATTGGTTTTAAGTGCTTGACTGGAGTCTTCCAGGAGATGGGGATATTATTACTTTTTAGGATGGTCAGTTGGGTTGGATATTAAGGACGAAGTTTGTGTTAATGAGATAAAACCTCTGTGCTACAGAATAGCCTTTTTTTGTTTGTTGGCTTTATTCTGTGCTTCATTTAGTTTTAAACGATCAGTATTTCCTTTCTTTTTAGACTACCTGATAGTGGTCCCAAAGGTTTTGCCTGAGGACTTGTGAAGATGATGTTTGTTTTTGTTATGTTGTTACTATAACAATCCTCAGTGTTGGGTGTATTCTGTGGAGTTTATGTTTTATAGTTGATTTACTGTATACTTGCAGTATTGCAGTATAATCTAGCACTACCTTTTGGAGGTGCTCCAGTTCAAAATAAAAACCCTTTTCTGTACTTAGCACAATAATCGCATCTACTGAAAAAATTGCTGTTCAGATAAACTTCACATCACATTTTTAATCTTAAAATGCAGAGTAAATATTTAAACTATTTGAACTTGAAGTTTTCATATTTTTATTAATTAGAAGTTTAGCCATAAATTGGTCATATATACTCTTTGGACTCTGAAAATAAACACAAATCTGTTAGATCAAGTTTTCTTCTAGATTATCTACAGATGTTACAAAGAATTCCAATATGCAGAAGGCCTACAACAAATGAATTCATAATGCACATTATGAGTTTTTCAGTCATATTTCTGTAACTCTGTAGCCTCAGTTTGTGAAATGAAAAGTTGTATGCCTATATTTGTGTTCTCCTCATAGCAAAAGAATTAGAAGTGCTTACTTATGCGAAGTCACTTAGTGAAATCTCTAGAAAGCTATTGTTTTATTCACATGCACTTTCTCAAGAGTCTTGAAATTATAATGTGAGTTATCCTCCTTCCCCCCCATTCTGTGCTTTAAGAAAGTCCTATTGTGTTAATATGAGGATAACTTATTCTCTGCCTATGGTACTAGACTTGAAAATTTGAAAGTCAATAGTTCAAAGATTTGAAACAATTATATTCTAAGCCTTAAGTATTTCCCCCCTCTGTGCAATCAACACATTACTGAAGTTTGGTCTTTCATGTTTTAAACAGCTAAAATAAATAAACAAATAAAGCACACTCAACATTCTGTTTTCTCACCATAATGATGAAACTAAGTAGAAGTGCTCATTAATTTAAACCCACGTGGTGTTGCTTCTGTTTTATTTCTCTGAAGATTGTCTGCATTTAGTTCTTTCAAAAGAGAGGGAACAAGAAGAATGTTGAGTAATAAAGCTAGAATTTTCTTTCAGAGAACCAGTCGCTGGCTGAGTAAGGTGGAGGTAGTGTGGGGCAAAGAACAAGATGTCCTGTATGATGCTTCCAAATGAGATTGAAGCCCATCATATCAAGGAATAAGACTTACATAAGATTTAATTGTAGGAACAGATATATAATTTTGTGTTTAATTATCTTAGTTATGTTTACTTACCTTAGACTTTTCATTATTTATTTTCATTATACTTCATACTTAGTTTAAGTAAATACTCTTTACATTCAATTTCTTTTCTCCCCCATAATTTTACATCCTTGAGTCATTTTGGGAATTGCATAACTTTTATTTATTTATTTTTTTGCCTTTTTTTTTCTAGTTAAAAATCCTTGGCTTTGGTATATTAGAGTTAGCACCGCCTGCTGGTTTCTTATGGAAAAAAAATTTTTTTCCATTCAGCAAGCAACCCACACAAAGATTCAGGATCAACTTAATTATGCAAATTACTTTCAACTACTTATTGAGAAAAAATTATTTTGCAAGGAGTGTTTGGGAGGTGGAGAGATGGTGAAAAAAGAATACATAAACTAAATTGACTGAGTACATATGTAGTTATGCTGTGCTTACTATTTACTGATACGGAAAGCAACCAATTATACAGTGCATCGAATCAAATAAAATTCTACCTTGGACTTAGGAAAGAAGTGAAGTAGAATATACAATAAAGTAAAGAGATAATTAAAGATATGTTTATAGTTTCATTTATTATTTCCTTTTGAACATTTTAAATAGCTATTAGTTCAGTTTTATTTATTTTGCCACTGGAGTTATTACTATGGTCATTTCTTTCTTTTCTTTTCTTTTTTTTCCCTTCCTTTATTTTTCTTGACAGACCAGAGAGAAACTAAAAGAAAAGACCAGACAGAGAGGGGGAAAGAGAGAAACTTGCAGTATTGTTTTATTGCTTGTGAAGCTTCCTTCTGCTCTGCAGCTGGAGATCAGGGCCTTGAACCCAGGTCCACGTGCATGGTAACATGCATTCTAAACTGGATGTGTCACCATCCAGCCTCTGATTAATGCTTTAAAGTGAAAACTACTTATCCATTTATCTTATCAGTTCATACTGAGAGAGTTAGTTTTGCAGTGCTGTGATAATGAGAACAATAATCATCAAATAGAAATTTAAGTAATAAGTGATGCAGAGCCTATGTACCAATAGCTTGTTAGATACACTTCTATCAGGTATTATGTAAATAATGATTCTCATCACCCTTTCATTATTCTATTTTGACCTACAGAACACATGTATCTGCTATACCTATTGTTAAGTTTTAGTAGTTCTCCTTATCCTCATACCTTTTATATCTTCAAGAAAACATTTTAACTTTGTGTACCTATTTCTTTAGAGTGGCTTTATTTTTTAATTATATTTATTTATTATTTTTAAATTTATTGTCACTATGATTATTGCTGGGGCTTGGTGTTTACTGAAGAAGTCCACCGTTCTTGGTGGCCATTTATCTTTTTTTAATTTAGTATTATTATTAGACAGGACAGAGAATAATCAAGATGGGTAGGGGAGAAAAAGCAGGAGAGAGAGAATCAAGAGGGGTAGGGGAGACAAAGAGGGAGAGAGACAGAGAGAGACAGAGAGACAGAGAGACCTAAAGATATGCTTCAACACATGTTAAACTTCCACTCTGCAGGTGGGGAATGTGGGCTCAAACCCATGGAGACATGTGAACACAAACTGTTGTATCACTGTCTGACCCCTAGAGTTGCTTTAAATAAGTAAATCACTTTGTAGAAAACTGATTTTGTGTTTTCCTAATTCTCCATAAATTAAAATATATATATATTTGTTTTGCCTTGTCTTGCTATTATTCTAGGACTGAGGCCTGAAAAATACAAAGGTGTTTATTTTTTTTCCCCTAATCCATTGCTAGCTTAATTGGGAGAACCTTAGGTATTGTTTAGGATAAATATCTTCTGGATTGCCTTTGGATACTCCTTAGCTGGAGTCAAGATGATAAGATTTATTTGTATTGTTAGTATAAATCTAGAGAGGAGAATGATAAAGGAGAACATTGGACCCCTGTCTTGCTTTTCTAAAAGATGCAAAGGAATGGACACTTTCTTATGAAGGAAAACCTATAAATTTTAGTAGCAAAAATGTTTCATAAAATCATATATTTCTCATCAATTTTCTTTTTACTTAGAATAATATAGTTGACTATTTTATTTAAACTTTGATTTAAATAGAGGGAATTGTATTCATACATTATCCATGTGTTTGGAGAGATATATTTACACATAGTTTGATAGCCATATACTAAATTATAACAGGAGCACCATACTTAAGTCAGTTTGAAAATTGTTAACGTACTAAAGTAGGAAAGTTTTTTCGTTTTTCTTCATTAAATTAAGATTAGAAGAAAAGAAAAGCAGGACTAAGATATAATGATACATCAAGTACATGCACTTTTATTTTTCTTGCTGGTTGTTTAGCCTTGGGGATTTATCCCGATAAAATCTGAAACTGACACAGAGAGAAAGAAGGGAATGACTAAAGAAAGAAGCAGATAAGATTGGTAAATGGCAGGCTGACTAAACAAGGCAATTTGTGTACACCCTGGTATCATATAGGCTTGTAACAGGGTTCAAGACACTTGTACAATTCAGATGGCCTTGTTAGTGCATTGCCATCTCATAGCCATGTCTTTGAATTGGTTTCTGTAATGAGAATAGTGGGTTGAATGTAAATTCAATGATAGGGAGAGAGTAGAGTGCTTCTGATTTCTTGAGTTCACTCTAAACATCAGCTTCCATTTAGGTTCTCTAGCCAGCTTCCTCCAACACTTTCATTCCATGAATACCACCTTGAATTTATGTATCTGAGAACACTGATTCTTAATAGAGATGAATAACCTTCTCACAGTTCTACACTAGAGGCACAAATGTCAAGGGTATGTGAATTGTTATCTGTGTGTCCTTCCTTCTGTCTAGGTGTGTTCCATTTGTTAGAGATATTTTTTTAATGATTATTTTGTTTTATCCAATATAAAATAACACACACACACACACACTTTCTTGGTGCATTATTTTAAAATGACTGTAGTTGACCTGGTTTCATAGATGAATGCTATGGCTAGAAATAATGAAGTTGTAACATTTAATATGATTTCAGAAAGGAGACCAGTTTTTTTTTTCTAGGACTAGGTAAATTGATTTTAAATTATAGAAAAAATACAATTATTCTGAAAAATTGGGGGAAATTTGAACAATCTATCAGATACTATTAAAATATAATATCTTAATATAATATAAGATCTTCAAAAGTTTGACCCGAGAGGTGGTGCAGTGGACAAGTGTTGGACTATCAAGCATGACCAAGTTCTATCCTGAGCAGCACATGAATGAGAATGATACTGTGATTCTCTTTTTCTTCCTTCCTCATAAATAAGTAAATAAATAAATTTTCAAAAGAAATATGTTCATTTGTTCTATCTACTTAAAGTGATACTAAGTATTCATTTCCTAATGGCATGGCATTGAGTGCCTCTAGTATATAAATCATGGCTTTTGCATGCTATTTCCTTCTCAAACGAATCATAGTTATTTGAAAAACGACTACTAGTGATTTCTTTCTTTTTTAAATTTAATAATGATTGACAAGACCATAGAATAAGTGGGGTACAATTCCGCATGATTCCCACAACCAGAATTCTGCATCTCAATCCCTTCATTGGAAGCTTTCCTATTCTTTATCCCTCTGGGAGTATGGACCCAGGATAATTATGGGGTGCAGAAGGTAGAAGTTTTGGCTTCTCTAATTGCTTCTCCACTGGACATGGGCATTGGCAAGTTGATCCATACTCCCAGACTGTTTCTGTCTTTCCCTAGTGGGACAGGGTTCTGGAGAGGTGGTGTTCCAGGAAACATTGGTGAGGTCATCTGCCCAAGGAAGTCAGGTTGGTGTCATGGTAGCATCTGCAACTTGGTGGCTGAAAAGCATGAAGATATAAAGCAGAACAAATTGTTTAATAATCAGGAATCTAAAGGTAAGACTATAGCAGATGCAATTTGGGGTCTCCATTTGGGAAAAAGCTAGTAGGTCTATTTTAGGTATATTCCTAGGTGCCTATGACTTTACTAATTTTTGCCTGAGCCTGACAGCTAACATGCAAGTGGGCTAAAGATATTGTTTAGGGATTTGGAGTCAGAGCTGGAAATAGGACTGAAAAGCTCTATCAGGGAGCTCTCAAGTCATGACAGAGAACATATAAGATGACATATAACATATAAGATGGGGTATCTGCTGGTGTCTGCATGTAAGGAAGTGCTCTGTGAGAATGAAGCTCTTATAACTTCATTTATAAATTTTAATTATAGGTAGGAGCAGGTTTCAAAGTGTTCTAAGAAGGCTAGTTTTTAAGAATCAAAAGAGATTTATAGGATTCTTGTTAATGTATTTCTTTGTCTATTTCAAACTTGCTTATAGAAATCTGGGTTTCTAGGAGGATAGACATTAGCAGTTCTTAATGCCAGTTCTATTGTTATAACTGAGATATATACTTATATATATTTTTATTTATATATATTTATATTCTTTTACATAGATATAATATATATATATATATATATATATATATATATATATATATATATGTATATATCCTTCCTTCTGGGTTAGACTGACTGTTAAATGCTTAGTCAGCCATACTGTGTCTCATATTTATTTCTAATGTAAAAATACATCTTTATCCAAGACAGTATTATCTAGAACAAAAATTGAGGAGCAGACTGGTGACTTGTCAAATGTCTCAGTGCCTTTAAATAGGTGATTAAAGATCTGAACCCAAGACCTTTTGGCTTCATGACTTGAACTGCGCACCACTATTCTCTGTTTAGAAGATAGACAAAAAGAGCTAACATTGATTTGTACATCAATAGGTCAGAAGCACTTTCTCTAAAAAGAATAAGCTCATTCATAACAGTTGCCCATGTTGGGAGACTTTAAAGCACACTGTACAACACCTTCATTTAGAAGTATGCTTCAGTGGGTTCTGTTGCTTTCCTGTCTTAATCTGCCATGTTGTTTCTACTTTGAGCATAATTGTTTCTACTTTGAGCACTTGTTTTATGAGCCATCATTTGTTCTACTATATCTAAGTTACTTAGTTTTAGTACACTTTTATTTTTTCTTTTTAAAAATATTTTTAAATATGCATTTACTATCAGATAAAGACATAGACAATTTGAGATGGGAGAGGGAATATAGAGGGACAGAAACATAGAGAAACCTGGAACCCTGCTTCACCACTTGTGAAGCTTCCCCCCTACAGGTGGGGGCTAGGGGCTTGAACTAGGGTCCTTGTGCACTGTAATGTGTGTGCTTAGCCAGGTGTACCACCACCTGGTCCCTTTAGTACATTTTTAATGTCTTAACACTGAAAAAAGACATTAGACCTCTCCTCATTATGACAGTCTGCTTGAGGGATGAAATGATATATGTGAAAAGTAGCAATACAAGGAGCAGCAGGGAAACAACTGAAAACTGATAAAACACACAATTTGTCATATTCACTGACCTGGGTTCAAGCCCAGAGAGATGGGAGGACTTAAAAGTAACGACATAGTTTGTAGCTACATGAGCACTGGAGCAGTACTCTCTCACAGCCTTTCTTCATATTTCTGTCTCTATCACAATTAAATAAAAATTAAAGTGGCAGTACATAAATTTCTCAAAATTATGGTAAGTCTAGAAATTATGTTATTCAAGTAATTATTGGAACTTGAAAATGTGGGGTGGTAAAACTGAGCGAGTACCTCAGTTGGTAGAATATCAGATATACCCACCTGAGGTTCATGGCACCACTTGTATCAGACTGGTGTTCTGGCTTCTGTCTATCTCTGTGTCATGTGAAAATCTCTGTCTCTAATAGAAAATAGATAGATAAATAAATATATAAGAATATACTATAAAATAAAAGTGGTTGCCCTTTTTTTTTAACTTTGGAAAGAAAAAAGTTATTTTCCCTTACATTTTGTACATTTGTAATATGAAAAACTGGGGGGGGGGGACCTACAATGAAAACATGTTAAGGAAAGGACTCTATATTTAAGAACACAGAAAATTATTGGAAGTCTTCTACTCTCTCTTCTTCAGTAACTTGGTAAATTTTCCTATGTTTGGCTGACACTGCTTATATTCTGTAGCCATGCAAATAGAGAAAGAGATGTGAAAGGATCAAGAAGAGAACAAGAACAGTATGACAATTTAGAGAGAGAAATTTAGAAAGGAAATTGTAAGATGAAAAGAAATGGTAGATGCTGAAGAAAAAAGAGGTTAGTGGTAAAGAGGCAAAGTTTTCATCAGTGTTTTACTTTGTACTCATACATATTTGATGCCCATGAATGTAGTCAAGTGTTTACATACATAAATTGTGATTTTGAGCATATTAGAATTTCCAGAATTTTAAATATATCTTACTAGAAACTCTTAAACTTACAAAATTGAAACGAGTTTAGAAGTATCTTTGATTTGAAATTCTAGATAAGTAACAGTATACTTTTATAAAAATTTAAATTAGTGAACGCTTAGTAATTTCTAGAACTTAACACATGCTTGGATTTACAATATCATTATTTCTGGATTGTTGAATTTTCCCCATTTTATTCAAGACAAAAATATTGAGAATAAAGGGTTAGAGGTAAAGAGGTAGGAAAATTCTGCTGGGGAAAGGCACAGTGATTTAAGAAACATACTTTCATGACTGAAGATTAGAGGTCCCAGGTTCGATCTCTGCCACCATGTAAAGCAGGGATTACCAGTGCTCTGGTGAAAATGAAAGTGAGTAGACACTACTTAGACTTAGATACCCTCCTCACCTACTTCCTATTACACTTCCCTCACTTACTCCAGAGCTAACCTTATGAAAGGAAGAACTGCAAAAGCTATTGAATAAGGGCAAGAGACTGGCATAATTTAATGATGACTTTTTAGTCACTATCAGGCCACCCCATCAGCTGGGTCCCTATTCAGGGAGTCCTGAGATTCCCAAACAGACATGATGGGCCTAGACTTAGAATAAATCCCTCACTCCATTGTTAGGGTCATCTCTATCAGGAACAACATAATAGACCCCTTTGTGGGCCCCCATAGGACCTTGCCCTCAACTTGGATCAACGGTAGAGAATATTGCATCCTCCAAAGGGAGGCTGGACAACATACTCTATGCTACACCTGAGCAAGATGGGTCCTGATATTGGGGCAGCATGGACCATTCTTATGACCACAGAATGTGAGCTTGGATCTACAAGGATGCAGAGGTCACATAGGCTCCTAAGCTGAATATGGGCCCCAGATCAGATCAAGTGGATGGGGTTTACAGTCAACAATATTTATACCCTTTTCCCATATTAGGGAGCTACTCTCTTCCCTGAACCAGCGTTCAGGTCCTTTTTCCAGCCATGACATCATCTCCCCAGACAATAATTTGGATCTTCCTGCATTTCAGATTTCAGTCTCAGGGAAAAAAAAAAGAAAAAAAAAACTAGTATAGCCACAGGCCCTTTTATATATAACTAAGATATGCCTACTATCTACAAAACAGAGACCCCTTCCCAACTCTTCATCTGCACTACTCCAGCCTTTAGGTTCATGATTAGTCAACAATTTGTTTGGCTTTATATGCTAACTCTCTTTTCAGCCACCAGGTTCCAGATGCTACCATGATGCGGACCAGACTTCCCTGGACAGACAACCCCACCAATATGTCCTGGAACTCTGATTCCCCAGAGACCCACCTCACCAGGGAAAGAGAGAGGCTGGCTGGGGGTGTGAATAGAACTGTCAATGCCCATGTTTAGCAGGGAAGCAATTAGAGAAGCCAGACCTTCCACCTTCTGCATCCCACAATGATCTTGGGTCCATACTCCCACTGTTTCACTGCTAGTGAAGCTTCTCTGAAGTAAGTGGGGAGGTGGGGGCTTGAACCCTGATCCTTGCATGTTGTAATCAGGTGTGCCATCATCCAGCCTGTATTTTGTAAGTACAGCATAGAATTAAACATGGTTACAATGGTCAGTAACCACGTGTCCTAGTAACTACCACAAAGATAGTGTAGTTTCAGAGTTCAGAAGTCTCAGCAATATGACCTGTTTTTAAATTGATTTTGGCATTTGGTTCTTTACAATAGATTAACCTAGATATATTTCTAAAATGCTTTCTGATTGTCTCAATTTTAGCTTTCACTTTTTATTAAGAATCTAAACTGAAATCCATTGAAGTTCATTTTTTCTAAAAGAAAAAAAAATCCCCAATTTGGTGAGTTGGCTAAGAAATATTCATACTTACCTAATAACTATTCCTTAAAATGTCACCTTTTCATGGTTCTGTGTGATGTTAGGTAATATATAAGGTGTGAGACTGTAGTTAACAGTGCAGATGGGAAGGGAATGTTAAATTCTATAAGAGGTAAAAATAAAGCTCAGAGTTTAAAATGGTATTTTGGATTGAATTAGAAAATAATTTCCCTTATTTATGTCTGCTTAACAAAAGTCACACTTGATAAGGTAAATAAAGTTAAGCCAATTTTTATGATATAAAAAGAATAGTTTTAATTGAACAAAATATCTCAAGATTTAAGAACATCACATTTTATATATTCTTGAAGATTTAAGTGATTTAATGTTTTAAACTAAGAGTTTTAAATCACCATGTATTTTACTGTAAGTGAAGGCGTTTACTTTTGACCTAATTCTATGACCAAGTATAGTCTACTTGGGAGAAAAGAGAGTTCAACCTGTTAAGAATAAAGTAAGAGCTAGGCTGTGGTACGTCTGATTTAATGGACACATTACAGTGCACAAGGTACCAGTTTCAAGCCCCCAACCTCCATCTGTAGGGGGAAAGTTTTGTAAGTGGTGAAGCAGTATTGTAGGTGTCTCTATTTCTCTCTCTCTCTCTCCCTCTGCCTTTCCTCTCAATTTCAGTCTCTGGAAGACAAAATACAAGTAAAAAATGAAAAAGGAGTATAAAAAGAGAATAGAATAAAATAAATGTAGTCATAAATTTAGAGATAGCTCACTGTTTAGTTTGTTTTGCCACTTCTACAAACCAAGTTCAAGCCAGCCACCATCACATTGAAGGAAGCTTTGGTATTGTAGTTTCCTTCTCTCTCGTTCTCTGCCTCTATCAAATAAATAAATAATGAGTAAAATAAATTGATAATAAAAAATTAGTTGGCCTTATAATAATACAGAACAGAAAATTTTTAATAAAATGTTCTTCAGTCTTGAAATGCAAAATTTAAAATTTGTTTTTTTAATTTTTTTAAATATTTATTTATTAATTAATTTTCCTCTTTGTTGCCCTTGTTTTTCATTGTTGTTGTAGTTATTGTTGTTGTCGTTGTTAGATAGGACAGAGAGAAATGGAGAGAGGAGGGGAGGGCAGAGAGGGGGAGAGAAAGACACCTGCAGACTTGTTTCACCGCCTGTGAAGCGACTCCCCTGCAGGTGGGGAGCCAGGGACTCAAACCCGGATCCTTAAGCCCGCCCTTGCACATTGCTACACTTGCGCTTAACCTGCTGTGCTACCGCCTGACTCCCTTTTTAATTTTTTAAAATATTTATTCCCTGTTGTTGCCCTTGATGTTGTAGTTATTATTGTTGTTGATGCCATTGTTGTTAGATATGGCAGAGAGAAATGGAGAGAGGAGGGGAAGACAGAAAGGGAAAGAGAAAGATCTACAGACCTGCTTCACCCCTTGTGAAATGACTCCTCTGTAGGTGGAGAGCCTGGGGCTTGAACCGGGATCCTTGCGCTTGGCACCATTTGTGCTTAACCCGCTGTGCTACCGCCCAACTCCCAAAATTTGTATTTGTTCAGTGCTTTCCTACGAGTAACTAAACTGATCATATATTGAAATCAGTTTTAAATCAGTATATACTTAAAAGAATGAATTGAACATGCTCAAACATTCTTGTACTGCCACTATGACAGTAACATAGGAATTTTAAGCAAGTTCTGGTGAGGAGATTCGAAGATTCATTACTCTTTTTAGTCATGTTATTTAATATATATTCTTATATTTTTATCTAAATAATTAACTGATAATATAATATCAACTTCAAGGTTTGTATTGTGTCATATAATTTATTTAGTTTATATTTAGTGGTATATACATTTACATATTATACATAATCAGAAATTTCCTTCATTTAAAGTACATTTATTTAAAGTGCTATCATGAACTATGTAAACTTTTAATTTGTATGAATTCATTCCCTTATGTTTTGGTTGAATTTTGGTGAATACATAGACCAGGGGCTGTGTTCATTTATTTATTTATTTAATTTCTGTATACTCTTTTATTTTATTTTATTTTTTTTGTCTCCAGTGTTATCACTGGGGCTTGGTGCCTGCACTACAAGTCTACTATTCCTGGAGGCTATTTTTTTTCCCTTTGATTGCTTTTGTTTATTGTTGTCGTGGTTATTATGATTGTTGTTATTGTTGTTGTTGTTGGATAGGACAGAGAGAAATCAAGAGAGGAGGGAAGACAGAGGGGGAGAGAAAGATAGACACCTGCAAAACTGCTTCACTGTTTGTGAGGCGACTACCCCTGCAGGTGGGGGCCTGGAGGCTTTAACCGGGATCCTTATGCCAGTCCTTGCACTTTACACCATGTGCACTTAACCCGCTGTGCTACCGTCTGCCCCCCCTCCCATGTTCATTTTTAATAGGACACTGCGAAGACAGCTGGACTGGGTGAGCTGGTTGTGAGAGCCAGGGTTCAGCTCCTAGCACTATATAAGCTGGAGCAGTACTCTGTGCTCTGTCACTCACTACAAATAATAATTAAAAAGATATTAAAAATAAATAAAGCCTGTGCTGAACTTGGAAATACTATAGCAGCAGTTCAATCAGAGATTTCTAACCTGATCTTAGATTAAATATTTAAATGTTTTATTACTCATGAATTAGGGTTTTCTCTTATCACAAAACTCATGGTAATAGTAAAATATTGTGATTCACAAAATGGGCTATAACTGTTGGTTGATAGTTCTAAAAAATAAATTGAAAACTCTTAGCAAATTAAGAGAATAATATTGTCTCATTCTGTGATTTTCCTAGTAACTATTTTTGTATTTTACAAAATACTGGTTTGTAATTGGAAGAAAATAAATAAAGGAAATTTCTACAAATTGAGAAGTAATGGTACCTACCGCAGCACACTGTGCTTATGCCATTATAGTCCTTGCTTTATTATATATTTCTTAATTATAGCCATTGTGGGGGGCCAGGAGGTGGCAACCTGGTTAAGTGCACACATTGCAGTGTGCAAAGAACCAGGTCCAAACCCCTGGTCCCCATTTTCAGGGGGAAAGCTTCATGAGTGCTGAAGCAGGCCTGCCGGTTTCTCCGTCTCTTTCTCTGTTTATCTCACGTTCTATTCTCACTCGCTCTATGTCTCTATCTAATAAATGAATAAATAAATAAATACATAAATAAATTTAGTCACTGTGTAATTCAATCAATAGTTTGTGCGTTCATTCATTCATATACTCATAAGTGTTTATCCATTAACACAGTGCTAGCTGCTGATGACTGAAAATAAAAATCTCCATTCTCAGCTAATGATTTTATGGCAAGTGTGCGAATAGATACATATTTTTAAAATTCCTGGCATTAGATATGAATTTCTTAAAATTTCAAAGTATCACCATAGGCATATATAATAATATTGAGATATCTAAACTAGAGCCAGAAAAGCATGTGGACAATGGTATACTCAGTAGTCCACCCAAAAGTTCGGTACAGAACCACTTGTTGATAGGATTTCAGACTTGATAGGGTTTGTGGGGGAGAGGAGGAAAGGGGAATAAACAATATCTTTTTTCTTTTAATATTGAAAGTAGCTGGAAGAATATTTAGAAATTAAAATTTATGTTTATCTTATAATAGAAAAGACAATATATTTCTTGCAAATATTACCTTTTCAATTTTCTCTAAACCAAATAACTTTCCTTATGTTTATCTATTTGCTATTTTTGGGTTTGTTTGTTTGATAACAGAGCACTATTCTCTTATGGCTTATGGTGGTGCTGGGTTTTGAACCTGGAACTCTTGGTGCCTGAGGCAGGAAAGTCTGCATAACCATTATGCTATGGAGCCTTTGCTGTTGGTTTTTGCAACACATATCATTGTGCCATACTATGTTTCCCTAAAGTAACACTGTTTTGATTATAATATCTGGTGAATTCTGGAAAGCATCTTTGTCTTGCATATACCATATGCTCAATTACCTCCTCCGGTTTCTTCATAAAACTTAAGGATTATTCATATAATGATTTCTAAAATTAGTTTACTCTAAAGATATAATTCTACTAAATAAAAGAGTAGCCCTTATCAATAGGTTTAAAAATAATACACAGTGGAAGTCGGGCGGTAGCACAGCATGTTAAGAGCACGCATGTGGCACGAAGCCAAAGGACCAGCTTAAGGATCCTCCTTTGAGCCCCTGGTTCCCCACCTGCAGGGGAGTCGCTTCACAGGTGGTGAAACAGGTCTGCAGGTTTCTATCTTTCTCTCCCCCTCTGTGTCTTCCCTTCCTTTCTCCATTTCTCTTTGTCCTATCCAACAATGACAACATCAACAACAACAGTAATGACTACAACAACAATAAAAGACAAGGGCAACGGAAAGGAAAATAAATAAATTTTAAAAAAATACACAGTCAACGCCCATGTTCAGCGGGGAAGCAATTACAGAAGCCAGACCTTCTACCTTCTGCAACCCTCATTGACCCTGGGTCCATGCCCCCAGAGGGCTAGAGAATGGGAAAGCTATCAGGGGAGGGGGTGGGTTAAGGAGATTGGGTGGTGGGAATTGTGTGGAGTTGTACCCATCCTACCTTATGGTTTTGTTCGTTAATCCTTTCTTAAATAAAAAATTAAAAATAAATAAATAAAAAATACACAGTAACTGTTTGAATTCTTTCTATAGTTTGGATATATTTTTTTCTTTAATCCATTCCATTTTTTAATTCTGGTGGTTGCTAGAGCTTCACTCTTGGATGACTTTTTCAGAAAGAATGAAATAATGAAATAGAGGGAGAAAGAGGAGGATACCACAGTACCAAAGCTTCCTGTAATATACTGGGTCCTGGCTCTCGAAGCTGAGCCATACATGTGCATCCAAAGCAGGTGTGATTTTTGGTTTACAAATCTGATCCTCTGATGTAGTCTATTCAAACTGCTATAGCAGAATACACTAGACTGTATAACATAAACAACAGAATTTGGGGGCAGGCATTTAAGTGCAGGTAGTATTAAGTCCAAAAACATACTCAGGGATCTGGGTTTGAGCCCCAGCTCTCCACCTGCAGCAGGGACGCTTCATGAGTGGTGAAGCAGGTCTGCAGGTGTCTGTCTTTCTCTATCACTCTCTATCTATCCCCCCTCTCAATTTCTCTCTCTCTATACTATGGAATTAAAAAAAAAAGGGAAAAAATGGCCACCAGGAGTGGCGAACCTGGAACCTGGAACCTGGAATCTTAGGTCTGAAAGTCTTTTTGCATAACCTTTATGCTATCTCCCCAATCCTTTACTTATATTTGTAGTGTCCAAACCCACACTTATCAGAAAATTATTAATCGTTGATGGAGGATAACATGAAATCACAAGCTGAGTTACAAGGATCTGGACTTTAGCAAATGAATGTGGGGAAGACAAGAATTTAGTTTATAAAGGTGAATTGATATAATCTAGTCTAAAAATAAATTGTACTCACTGTAGGCAGTATTAGGGGAAAGGGTCATAGCTTTGACTGAGGCTACATAGGCTAAGAAAATAGCATGAATGTGTCAGTAACTAGAGGTAACTCCAACCTTTCTCATAATTCCTAAAAGTAGGCAACTTCTCTGGAGTGCCTAAGAAAGTGTTCTTTACAGTCTCTCAAAAACTACTTGTTTTAAGAGGATAATTTTATTATTAAAGAAAAATAATTATTTCATCATAACTGCATACACAAGGCACTAGAAAAAAGGTTCAATAGGATTATATGATTAAGAATTGAACTAGTGAGGAAGTTGAGAGGTAGCGTAGTGGGAATTAAGCACAGATGGCACGAAGAGCAAGGACTGGCATAAAGATCCTGGTTCGAGCCCCTTGCTCCCCACCTGCAGGGGTGTGGCTTCACAAGTGGTGAAGCAGGTCTGCAGGCATCTATCATTCTCTCCCTCTCTCTCTTCCCCTCCTCTCTCCATTTCTCTCTGTCCTATCCAACAATGATGACTTCAATAACAATAACAATAAGAACTACAACAATAACAAACAAGGGCAATGAGAGGAAATAAATTAATATTTAAAAAGAATTGAACTAATGGTGTAAACATTAAATTAGGGAACACTATGAATTCTGTTTTTTTTTTTTTTTTACATGAAGAGTACTAAATGTAAGTATACAAGAAGAATGAGGATATAAACTTTCCCAGAACACCTTTTGGAAGGAGGAATGCAGATGGGGAGAGTTGAGGAATAAGGAGAGTAACTTTGGAATTTGGAGGTGACATGTAATAGTTGAAATAAAATTGTATGAATATTAGAATATGGAATCATAAGTAGGAAAGAGCTTCTGATATAGTATTTGTGCCCAATATTGGTAAATCAAAGGAGACAAAGCAGTGAAGAAGTTGTTGGTTGTGTAGTTTTGTGTAGTATATTGGAGTGATTATCAAGTAAAATTAGATATCATAATTTAATGTTTTAAATGTTGAAAGTACATTTAGTTTGTTGAATAATTATTGTGGAAAATATTTCAGCTAATACCATCTATAGATTAAAGTCACCCTTGTTGGGCTTATATTTTAGGTTTCCTTTATGTGTGTTGCAACATATATGTCATATACTTGCTAAGTAACACTGAATGAGTGTATTTCTGTAGGCAGAAATTGTGAATTAATAAAATAATTTGCATTAGCATATTGTCATTACTATATAAGTTAAATAATTTAATATCAGAATAATTTTTTAAATGTTTATGATGAGAGGGAGAGAGAGAGATAGGGAGAGGGAGAGGGAGAGGGGGAGCGGGAGGGGGAGGGGGAGAGGGAAGAAGTAGGAAAGGAGATCTAGAGGATCAGTCTGGCACATGGCAATCAATACCAGGGGTAGAACTCAAGATTCATGCTTAGGAGCCCAGTTCTTTATCTACTGTGCCACCTCCTGGGTCACTTACATTTCACTTCAAAGTTTTTACTTGACGAATGTAAAACATTTATTAGAATGTTATCAGCATCATTGTGTTCATTGCAGTATGCAGCATTATTTACAATATATAAAATATGGCATCAACTTAAATGTCTATTGACAGATTAATGAATAAAGAGCATCTGGTGGTATACATGCATAATGAACTACTACTCAGTTATAAAATAGAAATTAAATCTTGCCATTTGAAATAACATAGATGACATTTGAGGGATTTACACTAAGGGAAAGAAGTCAGACGGGCAAAGACTGTGTATGGTTTTATACTTTTATTAAAGATAGGTAATAAATGAACAAATAAAATGAAAACCTTTAGTAACCCATTTTAGACTTATTGTCAGAGTTGGCAGAGGTCAAGCTCATATTGTAATTTTTTTTCGAACTGGTAATTAACAATTTTATTTATTTGTTTATTTTTAACTGTTCTAATTCTTAATTTCTTCAAGAGAAGCATGAAGATTTGTTGAAGAACTCTGAAAATGTCTGAGGTTTAGTCTGTCCATCTCTTGATTTAATTCTCTTGTATCTTTGTTAATTCTCTGCTTCGTTGATCTAAGTGTGAGATTTGGGTGTTAAAGTCTCCCACTATTTTTGCATTACTATTCATGTATTATTGTAGTTCTTTTAGCAGGTGTTTGAGTAAAAAACCCTAGCAGTCAGTCTGCAACTTGGATGGCTCTGGATTGACTCAGGCAACCTGAGCAAAGACACCCAATTGTAAGAAGTATCCAAAAAAACCTCCAAGTAGTCTTTCACAGGCAGGGGTGAGACTCTGATTGGTCAGATATTTTGTCACTCAAATAGAGCTCCAGCCACTTAGAGGAAAAAAAAAGAGAGAGAGAGAGAAGGAAATCAAAAAGGAAGAGGATTGGAATGAGATTCTTGGTGAGCCTGTAATCTTGGTAAAGAAGACAGCTCAGAGGGAAGCCTACTAGGAGCAGCTCTCTAACCCTTAGGTTCTAGTTCTGGGGTGCCAAGGGGGGGGGCGGGGTGACCTTCAGAAATAATCAAAAGATTTCCTTTCCTTTTTCCTCCCAAGAGTGAGCTATAGGACCCTCCTTGGTGTCACAGGTAGGATCCCTTATTCACCCTCCTGCTGATAGCCCAGTATCCTACCCTTTCCAAGGAATCCTAGGTCACAATCCACTGCTTGTTGGAGTGCCAGCAGCTGCCTCCAAGTCCTCTTTGTCTATAGTTAATTTTCTGACAATGCATCTTCATTTGAAATGCATGGCTACTAGTTTTCCAATCACAGTTTGGACTGGGGCCTAAAATGGTCTATTGAGTGTTTGGTTGTATAAATGACTGAAGCAACTTGCCCATCTTCTCCATCAAGCTGCTGAATAGTAATGTAATTAGATTTAGCACTTAGATTTTGCTTCCTCCCATGATGTTTTTATCATTTGGTGATTAGATTACAATATCAATGATTAGTAATGCATATTTTCCCTCTCTCCAAGCAATAAAACGATGGCTTCTAGGTTAATCCACTAACTGCCTATACCTTGATCCAAAATTACATACTGATGAATGGAGAAGAATTCCATGAAATCCAGGAAGCTGTTTTGTTGATTGATGTCAAGAAGTGATATGATTTGATATGGCTGTGTATAAATGTTGGTACTCAGTCAGAATCTCTGGAAAGCATATTTAGAATAGAATGTATGGAACTGAAGAACGCACTTAGTGCTTCTTTACAGCCAGACACTAGTTTTAGCACATTGTGTATGCTGTTAACATAAAAAGTCAGACTGAGATGTGAAGAAATTGAGGTGCTAGAAGGAAACCTAAGTCAGAGTGGCAAAGGCAGAGTTGCATCATGAACACTTTTATTCCAGATCTCTTCTTGTTATTGTTATTTTTAAGATTTATTGAGTGATTTGCAAAGCACACATATCTGTAGAATTTAATTATTAAGCAATTACAGAAGCCAAATCTCCTTCCTTCAGCACCCCATGAAGAATTTTGGTCCATACCCCCAGAGGGATAAAGATTAGGGACGTTTCCAATGGAGTGGATGGGATGTGGAACTCTAGTTGTGGGAATGGTATGAAATTGTACCCCTCTTATCCTAAAATCTTGTTAATCATTATTAAATCACTAATAAAATAATTAATAATAAAAAGATTTAATTTATTAGGTTTAGGTGGTGTTACATTAGTTACAGTGCACATGTTACCATTGCAAGGACCCAAGTTCAAGTCCAGGGTCACCACCTGCAAGGGAAAACTCACAGTGATAAAGCAGTACTGTAGGCATGCCTCTTTCTTCCTCTCTGTCTTCCCTTTCCTCTCAATTTATCTGTGTCTGTAAAAAAAAAAAATGGATTTTTTGTGCAGGTGTCAGTGTAAATAATAATTAGTAACTAATAAATTAATAAGTTTTG